>NC_057806.1:88218272-88247202 GCF_018294505.1 Triticum aestivum | reverse complement strand
CGCCCTCCACCCTCGTGGGGCCCATGTTGCTCCATCGACGTACTCCTTCCTCCTATATATACCTACGTACCCCAAACTACCAGATACGGAGCCAAAACCCTAATTCCACCGCTGTAAGTTTCTGTATCCACGAGATCCCATCTTGGGGCCTTTTCCGGAGCTCCGCCGGAGGGGGTACCGATCACGGAGGGCTCTACATCAACACCATAGCCCCTCCGATGAAGTGTGAGTAGTTTACTTTAGACCTATGGGTCCATAGTTTTTAGCTAGATGGCTTCTTCTCTCTTTTTGGATCTCAATACAAAGTTCTCCACCTCTCTTGTGGAGAGCTATTCGATGTAATCTTCTTTTGCGGTGTGTTTGTTGAGATCGGTGAATTGTGGGTTTATGATCAAGTTTATCTATGAACAATATTTGAATCTTCTCTGAATTCTTTTATGTATGATTGGTTATCTTTGCAAGTCTCTTTGAATTATCAGTTTGGTTTGGCCTACTAGATTGATTTTCTTGCAATGGGAGAAGTGCTTAGCTTTGGGTTAAATCTTGCGGTGTCCTTTCCTAGTGACGGTAGGGGCAGCAAGGCACGTATTGTATTGTTGCCATCAAGGATAACAATATGGGGTTTATATCATATTGCATGAGTTTATCCCTCTACATCATGTCATCTTGCTTAAAGCGTTACTCTGTTCTCTTGAACTTAATACTCTAGATGCATGCTGGATAGCGATCGATGTGTGGAGTAATAGTAGTAGATGCAGGCAGGAGTTGGTCTACTTGTCTCGGACGTGATGATAGATACATGATCATACCTAGATATTCTCATAACTATGCTCAATTCTGTCAATTGCTCAACAGTAATTTGTTCACCCACCGTAATACTTATGCTCTCGAGAGAAGCCTCTAGTGAAACCTATGGCCCCCGGGTCTATTTTCCATCATATTAATCTTCCAATACATAGTTATTTCCTTTGCCATTTATTTTACTTGCATCTTTATTTCTCTTTATCATAAAAATACCAAAAATATTATCTTATCGTATCTATCAGATCTCACTCTCGTAGGTGACCGTGAAGGGATTGACAACCCCTTTATCGTGTTGGTTGCGAGGAGTTTATTTGTTTGTGTAGGTGCGAGGGACTTGTGCATGGCCTCCTACTGGATTGATACCTTGGTTCTCAAAAACTAAGGGAAATACTTACGCTGCTCTACTGCATCACCCTTTCCTCTTCAAGGGAAAACCAACGCAGTGCTCAAGAGGTAGCAAGAAGGATTTCTGGCATCGTTGCCGGGGAGTCTACGCAAAAGTCAACATACCAAGTACCCATCACAAACCCTTATCTCCCGCATTACATTATTTGCCATTTGCCTCTCATTTTCCTCTTCCCCACTTCACCCTTGCCGTTTTATTCGCCCTCTCTCTCTCCATCCTCCCTCTCTTTCTCTATTCACCTCTTTTTGCCCATTTCTTGTTTGCTTGTGTGTCGAATTGCTTGCTTGTCACGATGGCTCAAGATAATACCAAATTGTGTGACTTTACCAATACCAACAACAATGATTTTATTAGCACTCCGATTGCTCCTCTTACTGATGCTGAATCTTGTGAAATTAATGTTGTTTTGCTGAATCTTGTCATGAAAGATCCATTTTCCGTCCTTCCTAGTGAAGATGCCGCTACCCATCTAAACAACTTCGTTGATTTGTGTGATATGCAAAAGAAGAAAGATGTGGACAATGATATTGTTAAATTGAAGCTATTTCCTTTTTCGCTTAGAGATCGTGCTAAAGCTTGGTTTTCGTCTTTGCCTAAAAATAGTATTGATTCGTGGAATAAGTGCAAAGATGCTTTTATCTCTAAGTATTTTCCTCCCGCTAAGATCATCTCTCTTAGAAACAATATTATGAATTTTAAGCAACTTGATCATGAACATGTTGCACAAGCTTGGGAGAGGATGAAATTAATGATACGTAATTGCTCTACACATGGTTTGAATTTGTGGATGATTATACAAAATTTTTATGCCGGATTGAATTTTGCTTCTAGAAATCTTTTGGACTCGGCCGTGGGAGGCACTTTTATGGAAATCACTTTAGGAGAAGCTACTAAACTCCCAGATAATATTATGGTCAATTATTCTCAATGGCACACTGAAAGATCTACTAATAAGAAAGTGCATGCGATAGAAGAAATTAATGTTTTGAGTGGTAAGATGGACGAACTTATGGAATTATTTGCTAATAAAAGTGTTTCTTCTGATCCTAATGATATTCCTTTGTCTACTTTGATTGAGAATAATAATGAATCTTTGGATGTGAATTTTGTTGGTAGGAATAATTTTGGTAAAAAAGCGTATAGAGGAAACTTTTATCCTAGGCCGTATCCTAGTAATTTCTCTAATAATTATGGTAATTCTTACAACAATTCTTATGGAAATTTTAATAATATACCCTCTGATTTTGAATCTAATATTAAATAATTTATTGCCTCGCAAAATAATTTCAATGCTTTGATTGAAGAAAAATTGCTTAAGATTGACGAGTTGGCTAGGAACGTTGATAGAATTTCTCTTGATGTTGATTCTTTTAAACTTATATCTATTCCTCCTAAGCATGATATCAATGAGTGTCTCAAAGCCATGAGAATTTCCATTGATGAGTGCAAAGAAAGAACCGCTAGGATGCTTGCTAAGAAAGATTGTTTTATAAAAGCATGTTCTTCTAGTTTTCATGATAATAAAGATGAAGATATAAAAGTTGTTGATGTGTCCCATATTAAATCTTTGTTTTGTAATATGAATCTTGATAATTATGGGACTGAATATGATCCACCTTTACCTAGAAGCCGTTCCAAAAATTCAGAGTCTTTAGATCTTGATGCTAAAATTGTTAAAAGTGGGATTGAAGAAGTCAAAACTTTAAATATTAATGAACCCACTATTTTGGATTTCAAGAATTTAATAATGATAATTGCTCTTTGATAGATTGTATTTCCTTGTTGCAATCCGTGCTAAATTCTTCTCATGCTTATAGTCAAAATAAAGCCTTTACCAAACATATTGTTGATGCTTTGATGCAATCTTATGAAGAAAAACTTGAATTGGAACTTTCTATCCCTAGAAAACTTTATGATGAGTGGGAACCTACTATTAAAATTAAGATTAAAGATCATGAATGCTATGCTTTGTGTGATTTGGGTGCTAGTGTTTCCACGATTCCAAAGACTTTGTGTGATTTGCTAGGTTTCCATGATTTTGACGATTACTCTTTAAACTTGCACCTTGCGGATTCCACTATTAAGAAACCTATGGGAAGAATTAATGATGTTCTTATTGTTGCAAATAGGAATTATGTGCCCGTGGATTTTATTGTTCTTGGCATAGATTGTAATCATTCATGTCCTATTATTCTTGGTAGACCTTTCCTTAGAACGATTGATGCAATTATTGATATGAAGGAAGGGAATATTAGATTCCAAATTCCGTTAAGGAAAGGCATGGAACACTTCCCTAGAAACAAAATTAAATTACCTTATGAATCTAGTATGGGAGACACTTATGGATAGCCTTCCAAAGATGGCAATACCTAGATCTATCTTTTCTTTCATGCCTAGCTAGGGGCGTTAAACGATAGCGCTTGTTGGGAGGCAACCCAATTTTATTTTTATTCCTTGCCTTTTGCTCCTGTTTAGTAATAAATAATTTATCTAGCCTCTGTTTTGGTTGTGTTTTTTGTGTTTAATTAGTGTTCATGCCAAGTAGAACCATTGGGAAGACTTGGGGAAAGTCTTTTTAATCTTGCTGTAAAAAATAGAAACTTTAGCGCTCATGAGAACATCTGCCATTTTTATTTGGAAAGTGATATTTAGTTAATTATTTTTGAAGATGATTAACAGATAAATTCCTCACGTCCAGTGATATTTAGTTTTCCACAATCATCATTGCTGCACACACCTTTTTGAGAGAGACACTCATGATTCGGAAATTGTTAGAATACTCTATGTGCTTCACTTATATCTTTTGAGTTATATAGTTTTTGGCTTAGTGCTTCACTTATATCTTTTAGAGCACGATGGTGGATTCATTTTATAGAAACTTTTGTTCTCTCATGCTTCACTTAGATTATTTTGAGTCCTACAAAACAGCATGGTAATTTGCTTTAATTATGTTAGGCATTCAAGATTAATAATAAAATTTCTTATGAGTGTGTTGAATACTATGAGAAGTTTGAAACTTGATAATTGTTTTGAGATATGGAGATGGTGATATTAGAGTCGTGCTAGTTGAGTAGTTGTGAATTTGAGAAATGCTTGTGTTGAAGTTTGTGATTCCTGTAGCATGCACGTATGGTGAACCGTTATGTTAAGAAGTCAGAGAATGATGTATTTATTGATTGTCCTCCGTATGAGTGGCGGTCGGGGACGAGCGATGGTCTTTTCCTACCAATCTATCCCCCTAGGAGCATGCGCGTAGTACTTTGCTTCGATAACTAATAGATTTTTGCAATAAGTATGTTAGTTGTTTATGAATAATGTTGAGCCCATGGATTATACGCACTCTCACCCTTCCACCATTGCTAGCCTCTCTAATACCGTGCACCTTTTGCCGGTATCATACACCCACCATATACCTTCCTCAAAACAGCCACCATACCTACCTATCATGGCATATCCATAGCCATTCCGAGATATATTGCCATGCAACTTTCCACCATTCCGTTTACTATGACACGCTCCATCATTGTCATATTGCTTCGCATGATCATGTAGTTGACATTTTAGTTGTGGCAAAGCCACCGTTCATAATTCTTTCATAGAAGTCACTCATGCATCATTGGTATCCCGGTACACCGCCGGAGGCATTCATATAGAGTCATACTTTGTTCTAGTATTGAGTTGTAATCATTGAGTTGTAAACAAATAGAAGTGTGATGATCATCATTCATAGAGTATTGTCCCAATAAAAAAAAGATAAAGGCCAAATAAAAAAAGAAGGCCCCAAAAAAGAATAAATAAAAAGGGGCAATACTACTATCCTTTTTCCACACTTGTGCTTCAAAGTAGCACCATGATCTTCATGATAGAGAGTCTTCTATGTTATCACTTTCATATACTAGTGGGAATTTTTCATTATAGAACTTGGCTTGTATATTCCAACGATGGGCTTCCTCAAATGCCCTAAGTCTTCATGAGAAAGCAAGTTAGATGCACACCCACTTAGTTTCTTTTTGTTGAGCTTTCATATACTTATAGCTCTAGTGCATCCTTTGCATGGCAATCCCTACTCACTGACATTGATATCTATTGATGGGCATCTCCATAGCCCGTTGATATGCCTAGTTGATGTGAGACTATATTCTCCCTTTTTCTCTTCTCCACAACCACCATTCTATTCCACCTATAGTGCTATGTCCATGCCTCACGCTCATGTATTGCGTGAAGATTGAAAAAGTTTGAGAACACCAAAAGTATGAAACAATTGCTTGGCTTGTCATCGGGGTTGTGCATGATTTGAATACTTTGTGTGGTGAAGATGAAGCATAGCCAGACTATATGATTTTGTAGGGATAAATTTCTTCGGCCATGTTATTTTGAAGAGACATAATTGCTTAGTTAGTATTCTTGAAGTATTATTATTTCTATGCCAATATTAAACTTTTGTCTTGAATCTTTCGGATCTGAATATTCATACCACAATTAAGAGAATTACATTGAAATTATGCCAAGTAGCATTCCACATCAAAAATTCTGTTTTTATCATTTACCTTCTCGAGGACGAGCAGGAATTAAGCTTGGGAATGCTTGATACGTATCCAATGTATATATAATTTTTTTATTGTTCCATGCTATATTATATCGTGTTTTGGACATTATTGGGCTTTATTATGCACTTCTATATTATTTTTGGGACTAACCTATTAACCGGAGGCCCAACCCAGAATTGCTGTTTTTTTGCCTATTTTAGGGTTTCGCGGAAAAAGAATATCAAACGGAGTCCAAACGGAACGAAACCTTTGGGAACGTGATTTTTGGAACGAACATGATTCACAGGACTTGGACCCTACGTCAAACAATCAACCAGGAAGGCACGAGGTAGGGGGCGCGCCTACCCCCCCATGCGTGCCCTCCACCCTCGTGGGGCCCATGCTGCTCCACTGACGTACTCCTTCCTCCTATATATACCTACGTACCCCCAAACTACTAGATACGGAGCCAAAACCCTAATTCCACCGCCGTAACTTTCTGTATCCACGAGATCCCATCTTGGGGCCTTCTCCGGAGCTCCGCGGGAGGGGGTATCGATCACGGAGGGCTTCTACATCAACACCATAGCCCCTCCGATGAAGTGTGAGTAGTTTACTTCAGACCTTTGGGTCCATAGTTATTAGCTAGATGGCTCCTTCTCTCTTTTTGGATCTCAATACAAAGTTCTCCCCCTCTCTTATGGAGATCTATTCGATGTAATCTTCTTTTGCGGTGTGTTTGTTGAGATCGATGAATTGTGGGTTTATGATCAAGTTTATCTATGAACAATATTTGAATCTTCTCTAAATTCTTTTATGTGTGATTGGTTAACTTTGCAAGTCTCTTCGAATTATCAGTTTGGTTTGGCCTACTAGATTGATCTTTCTTGCAATGGAGAAGTGCTTAGCTTTGGGTTCAATCTTGTGGTGTCCTTTCCCAGTCACAGTAGGGGCAGCAAGGCACGTATTGTATTGTTGCCATCGAGGATAACAAGATGGGGTTTATATCATATTGCATGAGTTTATCCCTCTACATCATGTCATCTTGTTTAAAGCGTTACTCTGCTCTCTTGAACTTAATACTCTAGATGCATGCTGGATAGTGGTCGATGTGTGGAGTAATAGTAGTAGATGCAGGCAGGAGTCGGTCTACTTGTCTCAGACATGATTCCTATATACATGATCATACCTAGATATTCTCATAACTATGCTCAATTCTGTCAATTGCTCAACAGTAATTTGTTCACCCACCATAATACTTATGCTCTCGAGAGAAGCCTCTAGTGAAACCTATGGCCCCCGGGTCTATTTTCCATCATATTAATCTTCCAATGCTTAGTTATTTCCTTTTCCATTTATTTTACTTGCATCTTTATTTCTCTTTATCATAAAAATACCAAAAATATTATCTTATCATATCTATCAGATCTCACTCTCATAGGTGACCATGAAGGGATTGACAACCCCTTTATCACGTTGGTTGCGAGCAGTTTATTTGTTTGTGTAGGTGCGAGGGACTCATGTGTGGCCTCCTACTTGATTCTTACCTTGGTTCTCAAAAACTGAGGGAAATACTTACGCTGTTGTACTACATCACCCTTTCGTCTTCAAGGGAAAACCTACGCAGTGCTCAAGAGGTAGCATACACCACCGAGAGATCCGTCTCCCTCGCGTGGGTCTCCACTCTATGCTCGCCGAACTCCATTGGAGCACCGCTGGACATCCCCTCTCTATGTGTCGTCGTGGGTGTGCTTGTTCTATTGTGGGGCGCGGCCGAAAGGTTGAAGATACTAAGGTTATAATGGCCGCGAGAATTAAAGGGGAAGGAGGACGGCCAGGAATATCGACAAGCCCTAATGGCAGTTCTAATTTGCAGCGCGTAACTCCATCATGTCGCACATAACTGCATCTCGTGGCAAGACGCGCGGCGCAACCGCATGCATATGGGGCCCCCGACGTGATCGTGCGCACACCCAACCGCTAGCAGAGCACGCGCGAAGGGACGTGAGCAGAGTGCTTCGCGGTCTCCTCAACGCCGAGCAACTATATATATATATATATATATATATATATATATATATAATGCGCAAGGAAAAGTTGTCCACAAGCCGAGCGCACCGACGGACGCGAGCGGAGTGCACCGCGGCGCCTAACGGCAAGCAGAGCTTGCCGAGGGATGCGAGCAGAGGCCGACACAGTGATACGTGGCAAATAAGACAAAATGTGCGAGCGATGTCGGAGACATCAAGCACGAATCAGATTAGAGTTGCGTGTGCGATACGTGGCATACAGTTGATCCATCCGAGCTGTTTGTGATGGAATAAGCCGTGTGTGTTGCAGGAAAACGCTTGCTGGTATATAACCTTAAATTTAACCAAAAAAATGTTAATGCATGTTACAAAAATTGTATAGCTGGAAACTTTGTTCAAATACGACTCCAATAATATAATCTTTGGCGACATGCATTCGTGTTTTATTAGTTAAATCCTACTTATAAACCAGGATGGGGGTATAGTAGGTAATTAAATCGCAAACGTTTTTTTGTATTAACCGTATGTGTACGTGTCCTTTCATCCTCCTCTCACACGTCTTGTCACCCCGCTGCCGCAGACGGCTTACAGCGCAAGCTTGCGCAGTGTGCGGGGGCGTTCTTTTGGCCAAACGGTGGCGCCAATGAATCATCGGTGAGCCCGTTCCCGCGCAAGCTTCTCGCCCGACTCGGTGAAATCCCCCCAAATCCCAATGCTTACTGACCTGCTATAAAAACCCTGACGGCTGGCGAGTCCTGCGTCGCATTTTCCCCTCCCTCCCTGTAGCTTATCTCATGTGCTTCTCCCACAATCGCCAATGGCACCGGTCCATCGTCGTCGCTCAGCCACTCTGTCGTCATCAGAGGACAACTCCAGCTAGGAGGCTACACCGCGGCGGCGGCGGCGCAGTCCCCGGGGTAGTGTAGTGCGCGTGGCATCCCTGTTGGGTGTGCGCGGAACACCCACCACACGCTCCACCGCCACTGCCCGTCGGTAGCTGTTGTCGGCCGCCGTTGCCGCCACACCACCGTTGAAAGCCAGGGCCATCTCCCATTCCGCCGCCGCAGCCCGAAGGCGGGAGGTGACCTCGTGGCCGCCACCCCACTGCCGTCCACCGTGGCCATCACCCGCTCCGCCACTGCGGCCCGAAGGCGAGAGGTGGTGGTCGTGGCCGCCACCCCATCGTCGGCCGCCGTGGCCGCCAGCCCACCGTCGACCACCGAGATCATCACCCGCTCTGCCACCGCCGCCCGGAGGAGGGAGGCGAAGGTGGAGGCCCGCATGTGCGTCAGCGACCTTGCGCGCTACAGCGAGTTCCTGCAGGAGGAGGAGGAGCGCCTTGTCAAGCATGCAAAGAGCCTCACCGCACCCATGGCCGCAGCACACGCCAACACAGAGGCAAAGAATCAGGAGATCTACGAGCAGTCCGGCCGCTTCGAGAGGGATCATCTGGAACGGCAGTGGGCGTTCGAGCTGGCGAGCGTCGCTGAACGTGCAGCAGCTGCAAGCGCCGTATTGCATTTCTCCAGCTCGTCGGTAGGCTCCTCCTCCTCCTCTGCCTCTTACTGAGCGTGCTCGGCAAAGGAGAGGCTGCCGGAAGTAGCACAAAGTCCCTCTGTGGTAGTAGTAGTATTTACGGGATATTTTGTTCATTTCATCTGACTATAGATGTGTGATCGAACTGTACAACATACTTAAAATTAGCTAGTATATATAGTTGAACTAGCTATTTTAGTACGTGGTTGGCAACAATTGGGGAAAAGTTTGGTCGGTTCAGCTGTCGAGTTGAACTGTTTGTATAAATTAAGAACGACTGCTTATACTATGAATGAAATCTATGCTTAATTACTGAATTTTAGTTGCAAAAATTAGCTAGTGCTAGTGATTTCTAGCTGCATATTTTGACAAATCGTAGTGTTACAAGGATTGACAAATGGCAACGCTACTAGATCAACAAATGTAAATCTTTCTAGTTTGACAAATGGCAACATACCCAATATGACAGATGCAAATCTTACCAAATTGTTTGTACGTGGTTGCACAAGGGTCATCCAAAATAACCGTTTGCGTTGAAGAGATGCACAAATCCTGCGCTGCGGATTTTCCCTTGACTTAAGGGGGAAGACCATAGCTCCCACTTTGCATATGGGTGTTCTATCTAAAATGTTTGCGATCAAGAGCTGCAGAAATCCTGCTCGGCACATTTTCTCTTGGCTTCCTGGGGAAGCTATCGACACGCCTTCCGTTTAGTCAAGCATTCAAGCACCTATCTGAACAGCACCTCCTAGCCATTAAAAGAGTGAAGCGTGGTCTCACGTGAATGGTTAACAGAACGCACACAATTTAAATTATACAAAACATTTGGATGTTATAGTGGCAGCTATTTGTTTCAAAATGCCTTTGTTGGTTGTTATTCGAGTGCACCTTCTCTCAAAATGGACACAAAAAATACCACAGCATGTCGATTGCCATTCCATTATAGCATGTCAAGTTTCATGAATTTCAGATGAGTTTTGGATTTACTAGAATTTAAAAACAAAGTATCTCAACGTTTTGCCGGCAATCAACATTGCCCTGGTGTTTGAAATTCATTCTCATTTCTTCAATGGGACCTAAGCATGCCCCGAAGGACACATATTTGATTTTTCAACCAATTTATATGCACTAGAGCTTGTGCATGTAGTTCAAATCTGAATTATGCACATGAAATGCCTAGAAAACCCAGTTAATGTATAAAAATGTCCAAACAAACCCCGAAAAATTCCAAAAGTAAACCCAACACTCGTGTTGTTCTATGTTGACATTAGAAATTTTTTGAAAGCAATAAGAGGCAACGGATATTGTTTCATCCTCAGAGGTGGCACGTTCCCTACTGAAACCATCACGCTTGTTGTGAGAACCTAGGTTTGTGAGAAGCTTATACCCAAACCTGCCCCAAATGGGACAAAAAATTTACCACGACATGTTGATGCCACTCCATGATAGCATGCCAAGTTTCGTGAATTTCAGACGAGTTTTGGATTTACTAGAATTTAAAAACTAGGTAACTTAATGTTTTGCCGGCAATCAACAGTGCCCTGGTGTTTATAATTCATTCACATTTCTTGCATGGGACCTCAGCATGCCCCAAAGGACATATATTTGATTGTTCAACCAATTTATATGCACTGGAGCTTGTGCATGTAGTTCAAATTTGAATTATGCACATGAAATGCCTAGAAAACCCAGTTAATGTATAAAATGGTCCAAACGAACCCCAAAAATACCAAAAGTAAACACAACACTCATGTTGTTCTATGTTGACACTAGAAAATTTTTGAAAGCAATAAGAGGCAACGTATATCGTTTCGTCCCCAAAGGTGACAAGTTCCTGACCGAAACCATCACGCTTGTTGTGAGAAGCTAAGGTTTGTGAGAAGCTTATACCCAAACCTGCCCCAAATGGGTCAAAAATTTTACCATGGCATGTTGATGCCGCTCCATGATAGCATACCAAGTTTCATGAATTTCAAACGAGTTTTGGATTTACTAGAATTTAAAAACCAGGTATCTCAATGTTTGCGGCCGAGTGACGGTGGCAGGGTGTTTGAAATTCATTCCCATTTCTTGCAAGGGACCTAAGCATGCAACCAAGGACACATATTTGATTTTTCAACCAGTTTATATGCACTGGAGAATGTGCATGTAGTTCAAATTTGAATTATACACATAAAATGCGTGGAAAACCCAGTTAATGTATAAAAATGTCCGAACAAACCCTGAAAAATTCCAAAATTGAACACAACACTCCTATAGTTCTATGTTGACACTCAATTTTTTTGAAAGCAATAAGAGGCAATGAATATCATTTCGTCCCCAATGGTCGCACGTTCGCTACCGAAACCATCACACTTGTTGTAAGAAGCTAAGGTTTGTGAGAAGCTTATACCCAAACCTGCGCCAAATGGGACAAATTTTTTACCACGGCCTGTTGACGCAGCACCATGATAGCATGCCAAGTTTCATGAATTTCAGACGAGTTTTGGATTTACTAGAATCTAAAAACCAGGTATCTCAATGTTTGCTGCCGAGTGACGGTGGTAGGGTGTTTAAAATTCATTCCCGTTTCTTGCATGGGACCTAAGCATGCAACCAAGGACACATATTTGATTTTTCAACCTGTTTATATGCATTGGAGCATGTGCATGTAGTTCAAATTTGAATTATGCGCATAAAATGCCTGGGAAACCCAGTTAATGTATAAAAATGTCCAAACAAACCCCAAAAAAGTTCATAATTAAACAAAACACTCCAGTTGTTCTATGTTGACACTCGAATTTTTTTGAAAGCAATAAGAGGCAATGGATATCGTTTCGTCCCCAAAGGTGGCATGTTCCCTACCAAAACCATCACGCTTGTTGTGAGAAGCTCTGGTTGGTGAGAAGCTTATACCCAAACCTGCCCCAAATGGGACAAAATTTTTACCACGGCATGTTGATGCCGCTCAATGATAGCATGCCAAGTTTCATGAATTTCAAACGAGTTTTGGATTTACTAGAATTTAAAAACCAGGTATCTCAATGTTTGCAGCCAAGTGACGGTGGTAGGGTGTGTGACATTCATTCCCATTTCTTGCATGGGACCTAAGCATGCAACCAAGAACACATATTTGATTTTTCAACCCGTTTATATGCACTGGAGCATGTGCATGTAGTTCAAATTAGAATTATGCACCTGAAATGCCTACAAAACCAAGTTAATGTATAAAAATGTCCAAACAAACCCTGAATAATTCCATTTTTTTGACGACACACCTATAGTTGCATGTTCACTGCTGATAAAAGTTCTAGCAATTCAAACACCATCCTTTGTAGCTGTGATCCCATTACGTAATTCAAATCAAGACGATACATCAAGTAGATCGCACACAGTTTATTATCATCAACCGTGTGAGATGCAGCACAAAATATCTTGGAGCACCGTCGGCGTATAGTACGCATATGGATTACACGAGAAGGTGCGTCGGCTACAGTCCACAGCCGGCGTGTCAAGCACACTAGCTCACTCCCCAAATATCATTTCACTATTCATTCATTGACAGTGAAAGATGGGGACGTGGACCCACGTCGTGAAGGCAACTTCGGCGGCCCACTTCGTCAAGAGCGTGGCCGTAGGTGCCAGGCACGTGCTAACAAGCTTCATGAGGGCGACAGCAATCTGCGTCCGGGTGGCCAAGGCAGCCCAAATGGATGTTGTTGCTTCTCAGGCGGCGGCGGCAGCATCTGCCTTGGGGATAGCAACTGGCGAGAGTGGCACAGCAGCTATTCGTTCCGCAGCGGTGGCCTTAGCCCTGATGGAGGCCGCCCACTACCATGTCGAGGCCGTCCACGCCCAACTCATGGCGGTGATACGTCTCCAACATATCTATAATTTTTGAATGCTCCATGCTATATTATCTACTGTTTTGGACTATATTGGGCTTTATTTTCCACTTTTATATTATTTTTGGGACTAACCTATTAACCGGAGGCCCAGCCCAGAATTGCTGTTTTTTGCCTATTTCGGTGTTTCGGAGAAACAAAATATCAAACGGAGTCCAAACAAAATGAAACCTCCGGGAACGTGATTTTCTCATCAGATAAGATCCAAGAGACTTGGACCCTCCGTCAAGAAAGCCACGAGGCGGTCACGAGGGTGGAGGGCACCCTCCTAGGGCGCGCCCCCTGCCTCGTGGGCCCCTCGAAGCTCCACCAATGTACTTCTTCCTCCTATATATACCTATGTACCCCCAAATGATCGGGGACGGAGCCAAAAAACTAATTCCACCGCCACAACTTTCTGTATCCACGAGATCCCATCTTGGGGCCTGTTCCGGAGCTCCACCGGAGGGGGCATCGATCACGGAGGGCTTCTACATCATCATCCAAGCCCCTCCGGTGAAGTGTGAGTAGTTTACTTCAGACCTATGGGTCCATAGTTAGTAGCCAGATGGCTTATTCTCTCTTTTTGGATCTTAATATATACAATGTTCTCCCACTCTCTTGTGGAGATCTATTCGATGTAATCTTCTTTTTGCGGTGTGTTCGTTGAGACCGATGAATTGTGGGTTTATGATCCAGTCTATCTATGAATAATATTTGAATCTTCTCTGAATTCTTTTATGTATGATTGGTTATCTTTGCAAGTCTCTTCAAATTATCAATTTGGTTTGGCCTACTAGATTGGTTTTTCTTGCCATGGGAGAAGTGCTTAGCTTTGCGTTCGATCTTGCGGTGTCCTTTCCCAGTGACAGAAGGGGCAGCAAGGCACGTATTGTATTGTTGCCATCGAGGATAACAAGATGGGGTTTTTGTCATATTGCATGAAACTATCCCTCTACATCATGTCATCTTGCTTAAGGCGTTACCCTGTTTTTAACTTAATACTCTAGATGCATGCTGGATAGCGGTTGATGAGTGGAGTAATAGTAGTAGATGCAGGCAGGAGTCGGTCTACTTGTCTCGGACGTGATGCCTATATACATGATCATACCTAGAGATTCTCATAACTATGCTCAATTCTGTCAATTGCTCAACAGTAATTTGTTCACCCACCGTAGAATACTTATGCTCTTGAGAGAAGCCACTAGTGAAACCTATGGCCCCCAGGTCTCTTTCTCATCATATCAATCTCCATCTCTTTATTATTGCTTTGCTTTTACTTTGCTTTTACTTTTTACTTTGCATCTCTATACCAAAAATACCAAAAATATTATTTATCATCTCTATCAGATCTCACTTTCGTAAGTGACCGTGAAGGGATTGACAACCCCTAAGCGCGTTGGTGGTGTTGAGCTATTGTTTTTGTGTAGGTACGAGGGACTTGCGCGTAGCCTCCTACTGGATTGATACCTTGGTTCTCAAAAACTGAGGGAAATACTTACGCTACTTTGCTGCATCATCCTCTCCTCTTCAGGGAAATCCAACGCAGTGCTCAAGAGGTAGCAAGAAGAATTTCTGGCGCCGTTGCTGAGGAGTCTGCGCAAAAGTCAACATACCAAGTACCCATCACAATCCCTATCTCCCGCATTACATTATTTGCCATTTGCCTCTCATTTTCCTCTCCTCCACTTCAACCTTGCCGTTTTATTCGCCCTCTCTCTCTATCCTCCCTCTCCATTTGCCTCTTTTTGCCCATTTGCTTTTTGTTTGCTCGTGTGTTAGTTTGCTAGCTTGTCGTTATGTCAAGTCCTTTACCTTATGCCTCTATGTCTAAAATTGGGGAAATTATTGTCGATATGGACAATAATAATATCATGAAAAATTATGATGCTCCTGCTAAAGAACCTACCATCTTTCATACAAAAAAATCCGTGTTGGTAGTGGTAATATTATTGGAAATGGAGTTTTTCAAGATTTCTTTACTTGTGCCGGTGCTTTACCTTCTATGGGTAGTTCTATCCTTCACAGAACTAGTAGTCTTGCGGACGCTATTGCCATGCTTGTAGTTGAACTTGAAAGACAATTCATGCACATGCATCCTTCCATACAAAGGATTTTTCTGGAATTTTCTAATATTGAGCATTCTTCTGTTAAACGTGCCGCTACTATCTTTTTGTCTCATGAGTTTAGATTTATAATAAAAGAAGCCAAAGAAATCTTTGCGCATTATACGGTGGACGCTTGCCGTCCTCCCATAGAGGCTATCCTCTTTGATGAAGAAGAAATAATGCGTTTTCAATCTCTAGACTATGTTGCTTTCAATGAAAATCTTAGAAAAAGGGTTCCTACCAATGTTTTAGTTGATAGAATTTCTGAACTTAATGATAATTGGGCTATTCTAAATAATTAACTAGGATATTCTCTTGAATATAGGCTCACAAAGTTCTGTCAAAAGAATGCTTATAATGATGAATTGGTTGTGCATTATGAAGGACCAAAGGAGGAACCTATACCTCCCAAGGTTGATCTTGGGGACTTTTGTCCCGTTAAATTTAGCCCTTTTGATTACTTTTGCTTGCCTCAAAGAAAACTTGCTGCCAAACGTAGAGAATATGAAATGAGTTTTAATAATCTATCTTACTATTATGGCAATACCTAGATCTATTCTTGCTTGTTATGCCTAGCCAGGGGCGTTAAACGATAGCGCTTGTTGGGAGGAAACTCAATTTTATTTTTATGGCAATACCTAGATCTATTATGGCAATATCTTACTATTATGGCAATACCTAGATCTATTCTTGCTTGTTATGCCTAGCTAGGGGCGTTAAACGATAGCGCTTGTTGGGAGGCAACTCAATTTTATTTTTATTCCTTGCTTTTTGCTCCTGTTTAGTAATAAATAAATTATTTAGCCTCTGTTTTGGTAGTGTTTTTTGTGCTTAATTAGTATTTGTGCCAAGTAGAACCGTTGGGAAGACTTGGGGAAAGTCTTGTTGAACTTGCTGTAAAAAATAGAAATTTAGTGCTCACGAAAACTGCTGTCATTTTTATTTGGAAAGTGCTATTTAGTTAATTATTTTTGAATATGATTAATAGATAAATTCCTCACGTCCAGAAATTTATTTTGGAATTTTTGGGGTTCCAGATCTTGCGCTAGCTACAGATTACTACAGACTGTTCTGTTTTTGACAGATTCTGTTTTTCGTGTATTGTTTGCTTATTTTGATGAATCTATGGCTAGTAAAATAGTTTATAATCCATAGAGAAGTTGGAATACAGTAGGTTTAACACCAATATAAATAAATAATGAGTTCATTACAGTACCTTGAAGTGGTCTTTTGTTTTCTTTCGCTAACGGAGCTCACGAGAGTTTCTACCTTAAGTTTTGTGTTGTGAAGTTTTCAAGTTTTGGGTAAAGATTTGATGGATTATGGAACAAGGAGTGGCAAGAGTCTAAGCTTGGGGATGCCCATGGCACCCCCAAGATAATCTAAGGATACCTAAAAGCCAAAGGTTGGGGATGCCCCGGAAGGCATCCCCTCTCTCGTCTACTTCTATCGGTAACTTTACTTGGAGCTATATTTTTATTCACCACATGATATGTGTTTTGCTTGGAGCATCTTTTATGATTTAAGTCTTTGCTTGTTAGTCTACCACAATCATCCTTGCTGTACACACCTTTTGAGAGAGCCATACATGATTTGGAATTTGATAGAATACTCTATGTGCTTCACTTATATCTTTTAACCTTTATAGTTTTGCTCTATGTGCTTCACTTATATCTTTTAGAGCACGGTGGTGGATTTGTTTTAGAAACTATTGATCTCTCATGCTTCACTTAGATTATGTTGAGAGTCTTAATAGCATGGTAATTTGCTTAAAATCCTAATAAGCTTGGTATGCAAGATTAATAATAAAACTTTCTTATGAGTGTGTTGAATACTAAGAAAAGTTTGATGCTTGATGATTGTTTTCAGATATGGAGGTAATAATATCAAAGTCATGCTAGTTGAGTAGTTGTGAAATTGAGAAATGCTTGTGAGGTTTGCAAGTCCTGTAGCATGCACGTATGGTAAACGTTATGCAACAAATTTGAAACATGAGGTGTTATTTGATTGTCTTCCTTATGAGTGGCGGTCGGGGACGAGCGATGGTCTTTTCCTACCAATCTATCCCCCTAGGAGCATGCGCGTAGTGCCGAGGTTTTTGATGACTTGTAGATTTTTGCAATAAGTATGTGAGTTCTTTATGAATAATGTTGAGTCCATGGATTATACGCACTCTCACCCTTCCATCCTTGCTAGCCTCTTCAGTACCGTGCATTGCCCTTTCTCACATTGAGAGTTGGCGCAAACTTTGCCGGTGCATCCAAACCCCATGATATGATACGCTCTTTCACACATAAACCTCCTTATATCTTCCTCAAAACAGCCACCATACCTACCTATTATGGCATTTCCATAGCCATTCCGAGATATATTGCCATGCAACTTTCCATCATTCCGTTCATCATGACACATTCATCATTGTCATATTGCTTAGCATGATCATGTAGTTGACATAGTATTTGTGGCAAAGCCACAGTGCATAATTCTTTCATACATGTCACTCTTGGTTCATTACATATCCCGGTACACCGCCGGAGGCATTCATATAGAGTCATCTTTGTTCTAGTATCGAGTTGTAATCATTGAGTTGTAAATAAATAGAAGTGTGATGATTATCATTATTATAACATTGTCCCAAGTGAGGAATAAAAAAGGAAAGGCCATAAAAAAGAGAAGGCCCAAAAAAGGGAGAAAGGCCATAAAAAAAGAAAAGGCCCAAAAAAATAAGAGAAAAAGAGAGAAGGGACAATGTTACTATCCTTTTACCACACTTGTGCTTCAAAGTAGCTCCATGATCTTCATAGTAGAGAGTCTCTCATGTTATCACTTTCATATACTAGTGGGAACTTTTCATTATAGAACTTGGCTTGTATATTCCAACAATGGGCCTCCTCAAGTGCCCTAGGTCTTCGTGAGCAAGCAAGTTGGATGCACACCCACTAGTTTCTTTTGTTGAGCTTCATACATTTATAGCTCTAGTGCATCCGTTGCATGGCAATCCCTACTCCTTGCATTAACATCAAACGGTGGGCATCTCCATAGCCCATTGATTAGCCTCGTTGATGTGAGACTTTCTTCCTTTTGTCTTCTCCACATAACCCCCCTCGTTATATTCTATTCCACCCGTAGTGCTATGTCCATGGCTCGCGCTCATATATTGCGTGAAAGTTTATAGGTTTGAGATTACTAAAGTATGAAACAATTGCTTGGCTTGTCATCGGGGTTGTGCATGATGAGAGCATTCTTGTGTGACGACAATGAAACATGACTAAACTATATGATTTTGTAGGGATGAACTTTCTTTGACCATGTTATTTTGAGAAGACATAATTGCTTAGTTAGTATGCTTGAAGTATTATCATTTTTATGTCAATATGAACTTTTGTCTTGAATCTTTCGGATCTGAATATTCATACCACAATTAAGAAGAATTACATTAAAATTATGCCAAGTAGCATTCCACATCAAAAATTCTGTTTTTATCATTTACCTACTCGAGGACGAGCAGGAATTAAGCTTGGGGATGCTTGATACGTCTCCAACGTATCTATAATTTTTTATTGCTCCATGCTATATTATCTACTGTTTTGGACTATATTGGGCTTTATTTTCCACTTTTATATTATTTTTGGGACTAACCTATTAACCGGAGGCCCAGCCCAGAATTGTTGTTTTTTTGCCTATTTCAGTGTTTCGGAGAAACAGAATATCAAACGGAGTCCTAACGGAATGAAACCTTCGGGAACGTGATTTTATCATCAGATAAGATCCAGGAGACTTGGACCCTCCGTCAAGAAAGCCACGAGGCGGTCACGAGGGTGGAGGGCGCGCCCCCTGACTGGTGGCCCCCTCGAAGCTCCACCGACGTACTTCTGCCTCCTATATATACCTACGTACCCCCAAACGAACCAAAAACCTAATTCCACCGCCGCAACTTTCTGTATCCACGAGATCCCATCTTGGGGCCTGTTTCGAAGCTCCGCCGGAGGGGGCATCGATCACGGAGGGCTTCTACATCATCATCCAAGCCCCTCCGATGAAGTGTGAGTAGTTTACTTCAGACCTACGGGTCCATAGTTAGTAGCTAGATGGCTTCTTCTCTCTTTTTGGATCTCAATACAATGTTCTCCCCCTCTCTTGTGGAGATCTATTGGATGTAATCTTCTTTTTGCGGTGTGTTTGTTGAGATCGATGAATTGTGGGTTTATGATCCAGTCTATCTATGAATAATATTTGAATCTTCTCTGAATTCTTTTATGTATGATTGGTTATCTTTGCAAGTCTCTTCGAATTATCAGTTTGGTTTGGCCTACTAGATTGGTTTTTCTTGCCATGGGAGAAGTGCTTAGCTTTGGGTTCGATCTTGCGGTGTCCTTTCCCAGTGACAGAAGGGGCAGCAAGGCACGTATTGTATTGTTGCCATCGAGGATAACAAGATGGGGTTTTTATCATATTGCTTGAAACTATCCCTCTACATCATGTCATCTTGCTTAAGGCGTTACTCTATTTTTAACTTAATACTCTAGATGCATGCTGGATAGCGGTCGATGAGTGGAGTAATAGTAGTAGATGCAGGCAGGAGTCAGTCTACTTGTCTCGGACGTGATGCCTATATACATGATCATACCTAGATATTCTCATAACTATGCTCAATTCTGTCAATTGCTCAACAGTAATTTGTTCACCCACCGTAGAATACTTATGCTCTTGAGAGAAGCCACTAGTGAAACCTATGGCTCCTGGGTCTCTTTCTCATCATATCAATCTCCATCACTTTATTATTGATTTGCTTTTACTTTTTACTTTGCATCTCTATACCAAAAATACCAAAAATATTATTTATCATCTCTATCAGATCTCACTTTTGTAAGTGACCGTGAAGGGATTGACAACCCCTAAGCGTGTTGGTTGCGTTGAGCAATTGTTTTTGTGTAGGTACGAGGGACTCGCGCGTAGCCTCCTACTGGATTGATACCTTGGTTCTCAAAAACTAAGGGAAATACTTATGCTACTTTGCTGCATCATCCTCTCCTCTTCGGGGAAATCCAACGCAGTGCTCAAGAGGTAGTAGGTGGTCACCGCACAAATCAAATGAAGCTTCTTCGACAATGGTCGGCAACCCACGACCGAAGAGTTGGAAATCACCGAGAGAGTTTGAGCAGCCGACCGTTCCTATGCGGCATACCTTGCCACGATGGAGCCCGCCAGAGCCAAGATAGCGGCCGCCCATACCCAAGTCGTGGCGGCCTATTCCAAAGATATGGCGGATGTGGATGATGAGATGCTTGCCGAGTATGGTGCAATTAATGCCATGGATCCCCTTCCCCAGGAGATCGTCGAACGCGAGCTGGACATGGAGGCGGCGACCGAGATCGACGAGCACTAGCCGTAGTAGTACTCTTTGTTTTGTTTAATTAAGAGCGCTGGTCTTTAATTTGTTAGAGTAACGTTTAGGTCAGCTAGGTCTGTTTAATTGCTGAAGTTGCTCGATTAAGAAGTTAGTCTCCTTTGTGTACCCAAATTATGCAATAACGTGGATGACCACTGTAACCAGGAAAATTCGAACCAAAATTTTTGACGTTCAAACTCAACACACACGGTTAAGCTATCTGAATCGTTTGTGATGTTCACATATCGTACATAGTTCTGAATAAGGGGCCATGTTTGATGACACTTTGCGCGCCAGTTTTTTCGCTGAAGCGATTTTGGCTTTCGCGGAAATATCTACCTCCCCGCCCCCTCCCCCTTACCAAAAGCCACATTTTCCCTGTTTTCGCCTTCCTTTCCAAGTTGAATCCTACACTCCTTGTTTGCAGCGCCGCCTCCTCACCGGTGACCCTCCTCCACGCTGCTCGGCCTCGCCTATCCAGGCAGGCAATCCACACCCGACCCCCATCGTCCTTCTCCTTCCACATCCCACATGCCCCGACTGCCGGCGCGACACCTTCCACCAAATCATCGACCCCTCCCCAAATAAGCGCCGCCCTAAGCCATGGTGCGCGCAGTATAGCCAGGATCCCAAGGACCATTTGGCAGCGGAGAAGCAAATCACGGCCGCACGCGCATATGAGGTCACGATAGCTGCCATTCGTGTCGACCCCCAGATCTTGGAGGAGCACCTCACCGTCAAGGCCACCATCGACGCCTCGCCCGCCGACGACGCGACGCGGTTGGCTGTTTGGTTCAATTCTGCAATGCGATGTTCAATTGTTATGGGTGCATTCTTTTATTGTATACCATGTAAGAAATAAATGTAATTTGGTTGTACTAAATACATGAGAAACAAATACAATTGCTATATTTCCATGTTGTTAAGCTTGCTTGGTTTGGTTAACTGTCTGATCTTCTATTAGGAGTATGTTATATTGTGCAATGTGGTGCTCAGTTAACGTTTGGTTCATTTGTTGTGGTGTTTAGTTAACTGTTTTGTTTGGTTCAATTCTGCAATGCGATGTTCAATAGTTGTGGGTGCATTTTGTTATTGTATACCATGCGAGGAATAAATTGAATTTGCTTGTAGTAAATACATGACAAAAAATACAATTGCTATATTTCCAAGTTGTTCAGCATGCTTGCTTTGGTTAACTATCTGATCTTCTACTAGGAGTATGCTATATTGTGCAATGTGGTGCTCAGTTAATGTTTGGTTCATTTTTTGTGGTGTTTAGCTAACTGCTTGGTTCAATTCTACACTACGATGTCCAATTGTCGTGGGTAGAATTTTGTATCGTTGTGCATGTGAGGAATAAATCGAATCTGGCTACACTTAATACATGAGAAACATATACATGTGCTATATTTCCTAGTTCTTAATCATGCTTGGTTTGGGTAAATGGGTTTTCCGTGTGGCTTCAACTAATCCGATGAATCTGCAATGTGCTCATTTTTCATCAACATGTTTTACTGATAGCATGCGAACCCTTACTTAACCTGATGACTAACTACCTTATATGTGTTGCAGGGAAACAATGGGAAGCACTGAGGTTTACAATCGAGGGTAGCACGTGCATCGTCCGTTGTCTAATAGCACATTATTGTGCAATTGCAGGAACCATTCTAATATTTTGGTTTTTAACAATTTGGTCTTGCACATGTAGGTCCTGCTGTCAGAGGTTTTGACCCACTGTTCGACCCTTTTTGCATATCGGGAAATGAGTTCTCCACGAATATCAGTCAAGTCAAGAAACTCAGAAATATTGTTAGGATAAAGAAATTAGCGACAAAAAACAACAAGATCTTTGTCTGCACAATGAAGAAGACATCAGTTCACTATAGGATGGTACTAACTATTATACCTTTCCTTTTCAATTCCTTTGCCCCATTTCCAATATAGAGAAGATATTTATGCACATCCTTTTTTTCAGGCCTTTCCAAAGCAGTTCACTGATGATTACCTCTCAAACAACATGTATGGTCAGGAGGCGAGGAAGGTATTCATACAACACCCACGTTTCAATATTGTAGTGTTCCTGAAGAGGACGAAGGATGGACGGTCAATCATCCACAGGCACTGGCCTAAATTTGCAAAGACCTTCAACATCAATGAAGGCTCAATATTCGCCTTCTGCTTCAGCAATTTTCCAGATGAGATACATCTGTCTATGTATCGTCTATGATGCTAATTTCAAAAGGTTATAGATGTTGCATGTGAAACTTGGTCCTAGTGTAGTTGTGTAATGGGGTAGCTGAGTGCTGAAGCTATATGATGTTGTACTCTGATGTATTTCAATTATGAAAATGAAATATATTGTGTGCTTAATATGAAATGTCAATTAGATTAATAAATGGATTATGAATAATCGGATAATTAGCCTGCTAATTAGGTTTGGCTATTGCAAACGGTTGTTGAAAAAATACCGTGGGCGATGACCTTAGGCAACGCACACAGTTTCTAGGAATAAACCATGTTGGATCAATGAATAATCACACACGACTTTCTCTTGAAAATTGTTTGCGTTAGGACACCTTGCGCAAACGTTTACCACATAAAAACTTTGTGTGATGGACAGCCTTTGCCACACAGTTTCTTCTACGGACCGTGTGTGATGCATTCAATAACGCAAACGATTTAACGGGAAAATTGTATGTGATGTACCTATGAACGGAAACGTTTTCCTTGGAGCGACTGTGTGGGATGTACATACGAACGGAAACATTTAGCGGGGACTGACTGTGTGGGATGTACTTGTGACCGGAAACAATTTCGCCGTATAATTGTATTTTTTAGCTCTACTGTACATATTTCCGTATTTGAGCGCTTGTCGGTCGCACACGACCTCATTTTGCCAAGCGTGTGTGCCAGGAGGGCATATGCCCGACGGTTTCTGGGTCGTGTGGGAAGGACCCCCGTATCGCCCACACTCACTAGGTGACGGTTCCAAATGTCGTCGCGCAAAGGGGTTAAAAATAGTTTGTATAGGACCGACGCGTACCAGTGGAATGACTATTGCTTTGGAAGAAAATAATGTTATGCATGAATCTATAAATAGTTATGATTCCGATGATTTGATTGAAATATCCCTTGGTGAACATGATGCTTGCTATACTTGTTGCCATGATGCCAATATTTCTGGAATGAATTTGCTATAGTTCCTTATGTTAAACATGATATTATTGCTATTGCACCCATACTTGATAGTTCCTTGAATCAAAAGCATGATTGCAATGATGTTATTATAAATTCTATTAATGTTAATTATGCTAATAATATGGAAAACCCTAAGCTTGGGGATACTATTTTGCTATGTCCGCTACTTATTGCAATGATCATGATTGGGGTGATAATGCTTCTTATGATCTTGAAAATTTATTTAACCCTCATGATGAATATGTTTGCTATAATATTGAAAGTGGGTTTGGAAGAGTGTCAACTTTAGGAAATAATGATCCCACTACTTTGGAGATTGATAAGTCTTTTGAAATTTTTGATAAAAGTGGGTTTGGAGAGGTCATGACTTTATTTGATGATAATCCCACTATTTTGGAAGAGTGTCAACTTTGCATGCGTGTGGATCATGTTGAGAGTATTTTATGTGATAGCTATATTGATGAATTTGATTATGATCCTACATGCAATTATTATGAGAGAGGAAAATATGGTTGTATAAATTTTCATGTTACTAAATTACCTCTCGTCATGTTGAGATTGCTATTGTTTCTTTCTTCTTCCATGCATATGCTAGTTTTTCCTTGTCTTGATAATTTGTTTGCTTATAAAATGCCTATGCATAGGAATTATGTTAGACTTAGATGTGTTTTTCACGTGTTTTGTGATGCTCTCTTTGTGCTTCAATTTCTATCTTCCATGTGAGCATCATTGAAATTATCAATGCCTAGCTAAGGGTGTTAAACCATAGCGCTTGTTGGGAGGCAACCCAATTATATTTTTGTTTTTGCTTTTTAGGTTCTATTTTTCAATAAATAATTCATCTAGCCTATGGTTAGATGTGGTTTGTGTTTTAATTAGTGTTTATGCCAAGTAAGACCTTCAGGATGGCTTACGGTGATAGTTGATTTGATCTTGCTGAAAAACAGAAACTTTTGTGCTCAGGAAAACAATTCTCATTTTTAACATGATAAAATACTGGTTATTTTTATAGAATA
This sequence comes from Triticum aestivum, assembly GCF_018294505.1. Lineage (NCBI taxonomy): Eukaryota > Viridiplantae > Streptophyta > Magnoliopsida > Poales > Poaceae > Triticum > Triticum aestivum. The sequence continues at coordinate 88,222,326 of NC_057806.1, read as the reverse complement.
TTTAATATAAAAAATTCCCATATTGTCCTAATTTTTCAGGATTTTTGGAGTTACATAAGTATTCGAGAGTTACATATTACTATAGACTGTTTTGTTTTTGACAGATTCTGTTTTCTATGTGATGTTTGCTTATTTTGATGATTCTATGGGTAGTATCAGGGGTATGAACCATGGATAAGTTAAAATACAGTATATATTACACCATTATTAATAAAGAATGAGTTCACAATAGTACCAAAGTGGTGATTTATTTTCTTATACTAGCGGGGCTTATGAGATTTTCTGTTGAGTTTTGTGTTGTGAAGTTTTCAAGTTTTGGGTAAGGATTTGATGGACTATGGAATAAGGAGTGGCAAGATCCTAAGATTGGGGATGCCCAAGGCACCCCAAGGCAATATTCAAGGACAACCAAGAGCCTAAGCTTGGGGATGCCCGGAAGGCATCCCCTCTTTCGTCTTCGTCTATCAGTAACTTCACTTGAGGCTATATTTTTATTCACCACATGATATGTGTTTTGCTTGGAGCATCTTGTATGATTTGAGTCTTTGATTTTTAGTTTGCCACAATCATTCTTTCTGTACACACCTTTTGAGAGGGACACGCATGAATCGTGATTTATTAGAATACTCTATGTGCTTCACTTATATCTTTTGAGCTACGCAATTTTGCTCCAGTGCTTATATCTTTTTAGAGCACGGTGGTGGCTTTATTTTATAGAAATTTTTGAACTCTCATGCTTCACTTATATTATTTTGAGAGTCTTTAAACAGCATGGTAATTTTCTTTGTTTATAAATTTAGTCCTAATATGATAGGCATCCAAGAGGGATATAATAAACGCTTTCATATAAAGTGCATTGAATACTATGAGAAGTTTGATTCCTTATGATTGTTTTGAGATATAAAGATGGTGATATTAGAGTCACGCTAGTGAGTAATTGTGAATTTGAGAAATACTTGTGTTAAAGTCTGTGATTCCCGTAGCATGCATGTATGGTGAACCGTTATGTGATGAAGTCGGGCATGATTTATTTATTGATTGTCTTCCTTATGACTGGTGGTCGGGGACGAGCGATGGTATTTTCCTACCAATCTATCCCCATAGGAGCATGCGCGTAGTACTTCGTTTAGATAACTAATAGATTTTTGCAATAAGTATGTGAGTTATTTATGACTGATGTTGAGTCCATGGATTATACGCACTCTCACCCTTCCACCATTGCTAGCCTCTCTAGTGTCACGCAACTTTCGCCGGTACCATAAACCCACCATATACCTTCCTCAAAACAGCCACCATACCTACCTATTATGGCATTCCCATAGCCATTCCGAGATATATTGCCATGCAACTTTCCACCGTTCCGTTTATTATGACATGTTCCATCATTGTCATATTACTTTGCATGATCATGTAGTTGACATCGTATTTGTGGCAAAGCCACCATTCATAATTCTTTCATAAATGTCACTCTTGATTCATTACATCGCCGGAGGCATTCATATAGAGTCATATTTTGTTCTAAGTATCGAGTTCTAATTCTTGAGTTGTAAGTGAATAAAAGTGTGATGATCTTCATTATTAGAGCATTGTCCCATGTGAGGAAAGGATGATGGAGACTATGATTCCCCCACAAGTTGGGATGAGACTCCGGGTGAAAAAAGAGGCCAAAAAAATGAGAGAAGTCCCAAATAAAAAATGAGAGAGAAGAGAGAAGGGACGATGTTATCATCATTTTACCACACATGTGCTGAAAAGTAGCACGATGATCTTTATGATAGAGAGTCTCCTATGTTGTAACTTTCATATACTAGTGGGAATGTTTCATTATATAACTTGGCTTGTATATTCCAATGATGGGCTTCCTCAAATTTCCCTAGGTCTTCGTGAGCAAGCGAGTTGGATGCACACCCACTTAGTTAGTTTTTGAGCTTTCATAAACTTATAGCTCTAGTGCATCCATTGCATGGCAATCCCTACTCACTCACATTGATATCTATTGATGGGCATCTCCGTAGCCCGTTGATATGCAAAGTTGATGTGAGACTATCTCGTTCTTTTCTTCTTCTCCACAACCACCTTCTATTCCACCTATAGTGCTATGTCCATGGCTCACGCTCATGTATTGCGTGAAAGTTGAAAAAGTTTGAGAACATCAAAAGTATGAAACAATTGCTTGGCTTGTCATCGGGGTTGTGCATGATTTGAATATTTTGTGTGATGAATATGGAGCATAGCCAGACTATATGATTTTGAAGGGATAAGCTATCTTTGGCCATGTTATTTTGAGAAGACATAATTGCCTTGTTAGTATGCTTGAAGTATTATTGTTTTTATGTTAGTATTAAACTTTTTTTTGAATCTTGCGGATTTGAACATTCATGCCACAATAAAGAAAATTACATGAATAAATATGTTAGTTAGCATTCCACATCAAAAAATTTGTTTTTATCATTTACCTACTCGAGGATGAGCAGGAATTAAGCTTGGGGATGCTCGATACGTCACCAACGTATCTATAATTTTTGATTGTTCCATGCTATTGTATTATCTGTTTTGGTTGTTTTATATGCATTAATATGCTATTTTATATTATTTTTGGGACTAACCTATTAACCTAGAGCCCAGTGCCAGTTCCTGTTTTTGAGTTTCGCGGAAAAGGAATACCAACCGGAGTCCAAACGGAAAACATTCGCGATGATTTTTCTTGGACCAGAAGACAACCAGGAGACTTGGAGATGAAGTCGGAGGAGACACGAGGCAGCCAAAAGGACGGAGGGCGCGCCCAGGGGGTAGGGCGCGCCCCCTCCCTTGTGGCCTCCCGTGCACCTCCTAACCTAATTCTTTCGCCTATATATTCCCAAATATCGCCAAACCAACAGAGGCATCCACGAAAACACTTTTCCACCACCACAACCTTCTGTACCCGTGAGATCCCATCTACGGACCTTTTCCGGCACCCTGCTGGAAGGGGATTCGATCATGGAGGGCTTCTACATCAACTCTATTGCCCTTGCGATGAAGCGTGAGTAGTTTACCATAGACCTATGGGTCCACAGCTAGTAGCTAGATGGCTTATTCTCTCTCTCTCTCTCTTTGATTCTCATTACCATGTTCTCCTCGATATTCTTGGAGATCTATTCGATGTAATACTTTTTTTGCGGTGTGTTTGCTGAGATCCGATGAATTGTGGATTTATGATCAACTTATCTATGAATATTATTTGAATCTTCTCTGAATTCTTTTATGCACGATTTTATATATTTGTAATTCTCTTCTAACTATCGGTTTGGTTTGGCCAACTAGATTGGTTTTTCTTGCAATGGGAGAAGTGCTTAGCTTTGGGTTCAATCTTGCGGTGTCCTTTGCCAGTGACAGTAGGGGCAGCAAGGCACGTATTGTATTGTTGCCATCGAGGATAAAAAGATGGGGTTTTCATCATATTGCTTGAGTTAATTTCTCTACATCATGTCATCTTACTTATTGCGTTACTCCGTTCTTTATGAACTTAATACTCTAGATGCATGCTGGATAGCAGTCGATGTGTGGAGTAATAGTAGTAGATGCAGAATCGTTTCGGTCTACTTGACACAGACGTGATGCCTATATTCATGATCATTGCCTTAGATATCATCATAACTTTGGGCTTTTCTATCAATTTCTCAGCAGTAATTTGTTCACCCACCGTATTATTTGCTATCTTGAGAGAAGCCTCTAGTGAATCCTATGGCCCCTGGTCTATTTTCCATCATATAAGTTTCTGATCTATTATTTTGCAATCTTTTACTTTTCGATCTATACCAAAAATACAAAAAATATTTACTTTATAGTTTATCTATTTCTATCATATCTCACTTTTGCAAGTAACCGTGAAGGGATTGACAACCCCTTTATCGCATTGGGTGCAAGTTGTTTGATTGTTTGTGCAGGTATTCGGTGATTTGTGTGTTGTCTCCTACTGGATTGATACCTTGGTTCTCACACCGAGGGAAATACTTATCTCTACTTTGTTGCATCACCCTTTCCTTTTCAAGGGAAAACCCAACATAGGCTCAAG